>NW_028256957.1:0-567 GCF_035046125.1 Drosophila serrata | reverse complement strand
TCTCCTCGTCGCTGGCTGCGACCACTGACGCTACCCGCGTCTCCTCGTCGCTGGCTGCGACCACTGACGCTACCCGCGTCTCCTCGTCGCTGGCTGCGACCACTGACGCTACCCGCGTCTCCTCGTCGCTGGCTGCGACTTTTCCATCAACACGTGGGACGCTGGCTGCGCTCCCAAGTTGCTTTAGCAGTCTCTATCGGACTGCGAATAAAAGGAGTTGTCGTGCGTCACTTGGATCTGCCTTTAACGGCTCCACATCTCCAGTTCCCGCCAAACAATAGGGAAGCCTCTTGGCCCGGGGCCGACAATTAAATGTGAAGTTTGAAGTGTTTTATTCTGTGGAAAATTAACTTAACCTTAATTTTACACTTATATTATAACTCTCACACGCGCTTACCGCAGTGTGTCCTCCTAATTCTCGCACGACAATAAGACGCTCAATTTTGGCGGTTAACTTAGCGATAAAAGTATGCCCTTTTTCTCTTGGGCTCAAAATCCATTAGTATTTTTTACGTTATTCTTAATATACTAACTACGCCTATCGATTACAATGTTCGATCGTCGACA
>NW_028256956.1:0-2692 GCF_035046125.1 Drosophila serrata | reverse complement strand
ATAAACTTAGGTTTAAAGTTCCAAGAATGCAAATATTTCAGATATATTTGAATATGATAGCCAAACAGTTATTTGTTGCTTTTATTTGATTTTAAAATTTCAAAAAGATTTAAATTGCTTAAAACTTACGACAATATTAAGGTGTATACATGTTTCTATATAAACTTTTAACAGTTTACAGATTAATTATATAATTCGAGATATATTTATTCTCGGTATACCAGCAAATAATGGGTTTTAATGCCTCAATTGCTTAGATTATTATACGTCGAAATATGCATCAACGTCGACATCCACATCCATAGCCTCCGAATAATGTTGTTTGAGTTCAGCTCGCTTATGTCCAAAGAAAGCCTTTATTTTAAAATTACGACGCGAGGGCAACAAGTTGAAATGTATCTTGATTGCAATTGCATCTACGTCGACATCCGCATCAACGTCGACATCCACAGCTTCGTCGACATCCACATCCATAGCCTCCGAATAATCTTGGTTGAGTTCATATCGCTTAATGCCAGAGAATGCCATATTAATGCAAATAGTTGAAATGTATCTAAATTATACTTTTATGACGTTTTTTTGGATTTGTATGTATCAGTGTAAAATACTTGATATACTGAGTTAATGCTTTTGTGATTCACTTGTAATATTCGCTGAGTTACGTAAGGGCTGTAAGTGGGGGGGGGGGACTTTCTGGTATCATATAATATTGAAGCTTACTATTGGGGCACAACAACTTAAGAATTCCCAAGATCGTGTCAGAAAGTGATCCTTTAACTAATAAGTCTCTTCCGGTTTTAGCAAGAAACTGGGTGGGGCATCGAGTCGCCCTGCAACGGTTCAATTTGTTAAAGTTTTTCCTTCATGCAAATCATTATATAAGTGACAGGTTCAACTCCCGGAAATAACTTTTCCAATCCAAAACCGTCCAGTTGAAAACTCACATATGTTTTCCAGTTAGAGGTAGTGCCAGGCATACATCCGCAATATCTTCGTCAACTACTTCCATGGGTTCGAAGCTAAATATAGTATCGCTTTATCCACCATTTCATATATCCGATGGTTCCGATTGATTATGATGAAATTTTTAAGGTTTATGCCAAAGAATTTCATTTTAGAATAAGTATAGGCCCTGAAATTTAAAGCTATTTTGGTTGCTTATTGATGACTATTTATTTTCTTTTTTAATTACTTTGTGCGGCGCATGTACTAGTTTACTACATTATGTACGGAAACTGCCCTTATTGGTTTATTTAGCTTTCGGATGCAATTATTATTATTATAAAAATAAAAACATAAAAATTAAATAAATATTTTTTCTTAAAACTACGTATATTTTTGACAATTCAGTGCGACTGAGTATTTTAAAATTATATTAAGTTCCTCTTAGGTCTCAGCTGTAAGTGTAAATTATGATGATCTCTGTTTTGTAATAGATTAAAATATCAAAGAAAGATTTTATTAAGAGGCCAACGTGGAAATGTAACATTTGAATAACGTAACATAATTATTATAAAACAAGAAATGAAGCTAACTTCGGCACGCCGAAGATTATATATATTCTTGCAGATAGAACTTCTATGACTAGGAATCCATACAATATAAATTATATATATTTATGTTAAAAAACAATGAAGTAATACCTGCTTTCATTTCATTCACCTAAAGATATTATAATGCAAATCTAACGATGGCACCTATATGATTTTGTCGTCCTATTTTCATAAAATTTGGCACAAAGTTTAAGACTTATATAAAATGGCTATACCTCAAATTTGATGAAAATCAGCTGAAAACTAAAAAAGTTATAAATTTAATTGTATTAATTTCTCGATCGTTCCTATGGGAGCTATATGATTAGTAATCCGATTTTCATAAAATTTTACACAAAATTTTAGAATAATATGAAATGGCTGTATCTCAAATTTGATGAAAATCAGTTGAAAACTAAAAAAGTTATCGCCACCGCGATTGTCAGTCTTCCGACAATAGCTACCGCCATTCTCATTCCTCTCAAATTTCTCGATCGTTCCTATGGGAGCTATATGATATTTTAGTCCGATTTTCATAAAATTTTACACAAAATTTTAGAATAATATGAAACGGCTATATCTCAAATTTAATGAAAATCTGTTGAAAAATGAAGAAGTTATAATTTTTTTGTAAACATTTTCCGATCGTTCGTATGGCAGCTATATGATATAGTCGTCTGATCCGGTCCGTTCCGACATATATACGAGTGAGAGTATATAGAAGACTAACTGCAAAGTTTTATACATATAGTTACAAAACTGAGAGACTAGTAGCGTAGAAACGGACAGACCGACATGTCTAGATCGACCCGACTGTTGATGCTGATCATGAATATGGTCGGAGGTGACTCCTTCAGTGCGTTGCAAACTTCTGACTGAAATTGTAATACCCTGCAAGGGTATAAAATCTCATTTCTAGAATTTTCGCCTGATATAAAGACTTTTTGTACTTAAATGATGATTTTTCGTACATACAATAAGATTTTATTAAGAATTCAAAATATCTTAAATCAAGATTTCGTTTTTTTTATTTGTGAAGAAGATGGGTCTTACTTGACTGCACGTTTAGATAACTTTAAGAATTTTAATGATGAAAATTATATAATTTATTACAATTTATTTAGAAACCCCGAAACAGCTGTTAAATGTAAAAATTTAAA
>NW_028256955.1:0-33238 GCF_035046125.1 Drosophila serrata | reverse complement strand
AGAAACTAATGGACCCAGCAGAGAAGGGAGGAGATACTGCGGTATGTAAAAGGGAAATAGATTGAGGTTAATTCTAAGTTTGTACTACTCCTCAACAGAATAAAACACTTTCGAGTAAGCTCATTACCACACTTCAAGTCCGAGTGTTGGATACGCTACAGGATCTGGTATTTCTCGTTTCGGTGGAGCAAAGGTGTTAGATAGCAACTCCCGGGATTTGGATCGGCGTCAACCATCATTAATACGTTCTCATTGGATTGTCTTCAGCATATTTTGAACCAAGTATTGCTGAAATATGTCACACTTGTCCAATAGCTAGTGGAAGAATCATTAGGATTGGTGGCATCAGACGAGTGACTGGCCATTTAAAAATATCAGATGCAGTTTAACTTCAACTACTCGGACATGAAAATTTCTTACTAGCCTTTCAATAAGCCAGCTCATCAACGGAAAGGTGTCTTTGGGTCGCAGTAGTCACCATCAGAGTTGAAATTTTGTGCAGTAGTTTATAAGGCTTCTTACCATGGTTTTGTCATTAAGAATCTCATATAGCTGTTTGTTTTCTTTATTTCTCTCTCGTCAAAGAATTTTTACAATTGGATCATTGGAAGGAAGAAGAATCTGATGTTCTGCGTTAAAAGAAAGCTTAGATTCTTCAATCTACCTCTGACTCGGATAAGTCCATCATTTTCATAGTCATAGGTAGTGTGACGGTCTGTCGTCGTTTGGGTAGTCAGTCAGAATCTGTGGAGAAAGAAGGGATCGGGAGTCCAATGGCTTGCAGAAGTCGACCCCGGAAGTCAGCGGCCGGCGAAGTTAGGGCCGGACCCGCAAGTGCTCTCCAAATAAGTGGTTATTACTAGTCTCGAGTGGTTATCACTAGTCACGAGAGAAGTTGTTGCTGTGGGACCCTAAAGTCATAGACGATAGGCGAAGATCGGTGAACCGAGGCTTCGCTGAAATCAGAGCTTAAACTGGTTTTTTACAAATGTAACTTCTGTTTTTGTCTCGTGCGAATGCAGTACATTTTAGTGAATATCTTGAAAACAAACAAGGGTTCAAAATCGACCTTAGCACCTATTATAGTGCTAACCAAGAGCTATACGTTTCAATTTTTATAAAATTAAAATAAAGTCTTGGCACATGTGTTTTTTTAGTTTGAATGCGTACGAATGTCGCTTTCGACACCAGAGAATTGCCCATATTTAATATTGGGGCAACACGTTGCGGTCTGAGATGACGTCAGCACAGGGATGTTTCACTAGCGAGGGGGTCGCCACAAGTGTTGTGCCGGAGATTGTCTCGGGCTTCTTCCTTTTTACTAGGAATTATTGAGAAGAACTTTCTCTGTTACTAACGCCCCTAAAGGAGCGTTGTCCAATTTATGGTAATAATGCGAGGATACTGCAAAGCCGGATATTCGTTTCATGAGCGACTGCTCTTTATTTAATATAAAATCGAACTGCACTTAGATGCAATTTGTGCATGGTCAGCGAGATGTCACGGTCATCCGGTCACACATTTTACTTTTTGTTAACTTAGGTTATGTATAAATTTTAAATTTATATATAAAAACATAAGAATGGAATGAATAAAATATAAAGTTGCCCTGCCTAGACTATGTTAGGAATCCTGCTAGGAATTTGTTATGAATTTCAATACGAATTCCCCCCTGAAACAGAAGGGAATTTCGAACAGGATTCTGAACGGAATTTCTAGGAATTTCAGGCGGAGTCAGGCAGTAATCGTAGGGGAATTTAGAGTAGAATCAGATAGGAAAGAAAACGTGTAGAAAATACCTGGAACCCCCGGCCCCTTATTAATATTTAACGCAATTTATATTTAATTTATTTATTTAATTATTTATTTATAAAACTTTATAATTTGTTCAATGATTACCTCAATGTTTCTTATCACAACTGCTTGCATTTTCACGTTTAGGGGAATGTTACGGGTCTTTACGTCCAGCTGTTGCCCCGTCAATCTATAATTAAAATACATACGTACACTCAACCGCATATCTCTGCGTACACCCCAAAAAAAATTTCAAATACAAACTTTAAACACAAACTGTTCAGTTAATCATTAACATTTTAGACAATTTTTTTTTTTTGCTAGCATACTCTTTATTATATTGTCTTCAATGACGTATTTTTTTTAGAATTATGAAACAATGCTTTATATTTTATTTTTAATTTTAAACTTAACACTGTAAAAAAATGACCCCGCAAAAGTTAGAATCAAATGGACAATATTTTCCATACATACCAATTAAACAGAAAACAAATTCTGGAAATATAATGACTTTTCCGTTCACACCGTTTATGTTGAAAAATCGTCCAGGTTCAAAAGCAACTCTGCAAATGAATTTATTATTTTAATACAAATAAGTCACTTACCTTTTAACAATATTTAATAAATTACAATGCAAAACACTTGTGAATACTTTATCTGTTATTGGAGCTGCGAAAATATCGATTTCAATTATGAGACTATCGATTCTATTTTTTCGGTAAATAATTTTTTTTTCATCTCACTTTAATTTCGGTACCGCTGCTCCGAATCCCTTCAAAAACAATAACGAATATGAAGTCAAAACATCGGCAGTAGGCTTTTTTGTTTCGGAGTTCTCTTACCGAAACCCATGAGATTTGTTTTTGTTTTTTTGAACATGACACCAGGAATCGGACAGGAAAGGTATTTTGGTACTGAAGGGTTATTTGTAAAATGTTTATTTAATTGGAATTAACTTTTTAGGCGCTGTTCACGTCAGGAGGCCCTTCGCGGCGGCCGCTGCGCTACCACTGTCCACCGAGCTTCCAAAAGCTTGGCCGCCCTTGCACACCCGCAGGTCGGCCGCATGTCAGCACTGCTCATCGTGCTCCCGCTATCCTCTCTTCGATATTCGCGACTGACCGCTCCCGAGCTTCGCTCGTTGCTAAGCGAGCTGAAGGAGGGCTAGTTAGCGCTCCACTTCTCGAGCCCGCACTCGTACTGTTAAGCTTAGCTTATCGGTCGGGAGCGCGGCCCTTGTGTTTAAGCTAGTTGGTACTATGCATGCAGCAAAATGAAGCTGACGCACTGAAGAGAGCCCCACGACGCCCCCGACATTTTATTTTTCAACCTCTACGGGTTACATTTTTTTCGGGACCTTTAGCGGCAGCATCGCCCCCCCCCCCTACACAGGCGCTTTTCACAAGTGTGTATTTTCTATCTATTGAGTTTAGAAAATGGAAATGGTGTACAGGAAATTAACATGCAAAAACAAATTGAAGTTAAAGAATATTATATTACGTTATTGTAAGAATAAAATAATTCATGTTTGAATAATATGTTTATGTTAGTTTACAATTGTTTCTATGCTGTATGACATAGTATGTCGATTTTGTCATCATGCCTTCGTCAACTTTAAGATTTTTGCTTCTCAATGGGAATAGCATTGGATATTAAAATTATCGTTATGGTGTTGAGTTTCAGACTCAAAAAATTGCATATGTCATGTAATTCAAACTCTCGTGCAAAGAATTGTCTTTCATGTTGGCCTCTATTTTTAAACGGATTTATTTAGCTCACCCAGTTTGTTTTCTTTATTCTTGGGTCAAATTTAGTAATTCAAATTTCACCCTCTTCTTGTCAACCGATTAATCTGAAATTTTGTATACACTTTGGATACACTTTGCTGATCATTAGCATCAGAGAACTGCAACGATCAACATTTTTACAATCATACCCGATCATTGACTCGGATTTTTTGTGACGCAAAACTTTGCAACAACAAAATTGTATGATCGTAAGGGAGCATATTCGAAGCGAATATTCAGTTCCGATCACTCTTGCCCGGTTGCGGAATGATTGCTTTTAATCAAACGTTTTGTGTGAATTGCAAAGAATGATAGAGACTGCTCCTTGCATTCAGGCCGATCACAATCATTCATTTTGGTCAAACCGGGTTTGTTGTGTTCCTTAGTGTTCTGAGCATACTATTTGATGAATTTTAGTTTTTAGGATATAAAATGACAAATAAATGAAGTTAATCTGTTTCAGGTAATTCTATTCATCGCAACTTCTTTTCTGCGCACATATAATTATGTACATATTTTCGGTCTGATTGCATCATTCACAATCAAATCAAATCAAACATGAGCGAACCCCGAGCTGTTATGAATCGTTGGGCTCGATCCTTCTTTTCCTGCACGATCAGTTCCGATCATCATACCGATACCAACCAATTAGCTTGAATCAGCCAGCAGAACAAATTAAGTCAACTGAACGAACTTGTTTGTATTGTGCCCGAAGCTTGATTGAAAATGTTGTAACGAACCGCTATGTTAAGTTTTGATCGGTTTGATTGTTGCTGATCAAACCCGACTGATCATACTTAATGCAGTTCTCTGATTAGCATTATAAATTCAAGAAAGCCGCCGCTACGAAATGGCGGATAACTTAGGTTTTATCAATCCCATCAACATGGGTATCAAATGAAAGGTCTCAACAAGTAGAATACAATTACAACAGAATGCGAAATAAAAACTAAAAACTAGAAAATAAAAATAGGTAAACCACTTTTTAACTTAAACATAAAACATGTTAAGCATACATTGCAATGTTAAAGATGAATGTACTGAAAACCAAAAAATAATAAAATAGATACAGTCGTGGGAATTATAAACATATGCATAGACTAGACTTAAATTAAAACCGGGGGGCACGTCAATTGTCTACAATCGTTGATTAAAATGATTGTTTTGTAATGTTACACTATAATTCGGCAGATGTTCAACCGACAACGATGGACGTGTGATAAGTAGGGCTAGACTGTGGAAACAAGCTAGCAAGCTCGATTATAAGCGAGTTTTAGGGTATCATAGTGGTGAGCGAGTAGTACTTTTATCATATGTTTTGTCGATTAAAGACAAAGTACGAGCAGTGAAACGATTCCTCGCCAGCCAGCAGTGTGAATGTCCAACGATAAACTAATTAAAACATCTCTTTTATTTACATGGAATGTATAACTATTGGAATTTCCATGAGCAAAATAATAGTAAGTAATTTCCTCACCGTTTGCGGGCCAACTGCCTTACGACGAATTAAACGATTCTTCTATCGCACATTAACTCGATAATTTTTAGACAATTGACGTGCCCCACGGTTTTATTTTAGTCTAGTCTATGCATATATTTATAATTCCCACGACTGTATATACTTTATTATTTTTTGGTTTTCAGTACATTTATCTAAAACATTGCAATGTATGTATGTAATTTAACATAAAACCGTTAAAAACTTAAAAAGTTTTTTACTCATTTTTATTTTGCCTGATTAATTTATAATTACGTAGTCAATGCCTGCCATTTGTTCACAATGTTAAATTCTTTAAAACTTGATTGTGCTTATGTGTTTGATAGCAGTAAAGTATTTTGTAAGTTTTTTAGACAGTCGTCAATAAGGCGTTCATTTCAAATAATATATATTAAGTTACATACATATAAGAGCCTACAAACTAATAGATCACAATTTCAAAAAAAATTTTTTTAACGGGATTTGAAAACAAATTATAAAAAAGAAAGCAATAAATAATTATGTCAAAGCTACGTACCCTTTTTTATACCCTTGCAGGGTATTATAATTTCAGTCAGAAGTTTGCAACGCAGTGAAGGAGGCACCTCCGACTATATAAAGTATATATATTCTTGATCAGGATCAACAGCCGAGTCGATCTAGCCATGTCCGTCTGTCCGTCTGTCCTTCTGTCCGTCTGTCCGTCTGTCCGTTTCTACGCAAACTGGTCTCTCAGTTTTGAAGCTATCTGAATGAAACTTTGTAGTTAGCCTTCTATATACTCTCACTCGTATATATGTCGGAACGGGCCGGATCGGACGACTATATCATATAGCTGCCATAGGAATGATCGTAAAATTTTTACAAAAAAATTTTTAACTTTTTCAGTTTTCAATAGAATTGGATCAAATTTAATCAAATTTACTATACTCTACAATTTTGTGTAAAATGTTATGAAAATCGGACTAATATATCATATAGCTCCCATAGGAGCGATCGAGAAATTAATACAATTAAATTTATAACTTTTTTAGTTTTTAGCTGATTTTTATCAAATGTAAGGTATAGCTATTTTATATTAGTCTTAAATTTTGTGTCAAATTTTATGAAAATCGGACGACTATATCTTATAGGTGCCATACAAACGATCGTTTAATGTAGAGGAAAAATGCAAATCTGTGTATGTAAAACTGCAAATGTAATATGTATAGGTGAATGAAATGAAAGCAGCTATTACTTCATTGTTTTTTAACACAAATATATATAATTTATATTGTATGGATTCCTATTCATAGAAGTTCTATCTGCAAGGGTATATAAACTTCGGCGTGCCGAAGTTAGCTTTCTTTCTTGTTTTATTTTTTTTTAATTAATTATATTTATTTTCGCCGGAATCGTTCAGCCATTTGAACTTTTCCAGATGTTAAGGATATGGGAAGGAAATATGGTACATATAGGATATGGGCCTGGATTACTACGTACCTATTCGGATAGAGCTTCGCATATTTTGTTTGCCATAAAGAAGCAAAGGATCCTCCCAGTTTTTTTATGTACCCATGTAGAATACAGTCAGATTCCTTTTCGTCTGTATCAAATTGATGCTTCTGCTTTGATTTTCGTTTTTGTTCAATTCTATCAGTCTCGACATTGACTGTTTCAAATACTGTTTCAGAAACTTCCTGTTGCCACCTATTAAAAATAGAAACAATTTTATTTATAAAAATAAATTTTAAGCAATTTCAAATGTAAAAGATATTTTTCACGTGTTTTGTTGTTGACCAGCAAATAAGTCAGCTGTTTGAGTAGTAATAAACGTTGAGAAAACAATAGCAAAAATTAAGTGAAAACTGCAGAAGCTAAAAACGAAATCGAACGACTTCGCCCAAATCGAAATCGAATAAAAAGTGAAATCCATAACAGACCTGATAGTTCTGCTTCTACCAATGTATTTACAGATTTGATTTAAATTTGTAAGGCGAAGGTTAAATACATTTTGTAACGAGGGTTATAGTTTGAAACCTCGTCGTTACATCTGATTTTCCAGCTTATAATCTAAACACTTCCATTTTTTTTTTTAATTTCAGGGCTACAACATTCAGACAAAAATCAGGAGCATGGTGTTCAAGTGTGGTGTTCATGTATGTTCAAGTATATATATGACATAGAAAATTATAGCTGCTGATTATGCTTGATGAGTTATTAAATCAGAATGCAAGAAAAGCCAAAAGAAAAGAATATTAAATCCACCGATCCGCACATGGATGTCTTTTGGATGTCTTTTGGATCTCCAAGCCGTTCTCGTAACTGATAGACTTGCGTGTTTCTAAACCGTTCTAATAATTGGTATAATTTCGCGTTTGTTAAGGTTCTTTGTCTTCTTATTTATGATCCTGACGATAGTTGTAGGATGTTTCTTGAGCCACAAATACTCAGCTACCAAGAATTCTTCAAGAGAAAATATATTGGCGCCCCTAAACACCAAAATGACACAGCAAGTCCTACCCACTACCTGTTAATATGTAGCGACACTCAACGGAGTGGGAGAGAGAATATAATTTTGGAATTGATTGATTGATTACATATTGCACGCTCAGTACTTTTTCTGATTATTGTCCAAGCTATTTTGCCACTTTGACGCCCCTTGTGGTAGCTTTCAAGATTAACTTCCCATCCTTGAAGCCGTATTGCTTCGATTGGTGCTGTTATTTTGGTTGAGATAACCCACTGAAAAACTTTTTCAATCGTGTCTAGGAAACAGATTGGCCTTTAAGGTAATGTCGCTCCTCGTGGCTTGCCTGGCTTGACCATCTGTTGCTTCCATGACAAAACAGATGTCGCCTAGGTTATTCTCAGATCTCGGGAAGTTATCGACCTGCTGCCTACCCAAAAACAGATTGTGGTCCTCGTAGTCTTCCTCGCCGCTTTGCATGCAAATAGCCTAGGGATGCTTTAGCTCTTTTAGCTCTTTTAGCTCTTTTCAGCTTTCTAGTGCGCAAAGACCTCCAGCAGTGGAGAACCCTCATTCTCTCCTATTACTACAATGTTCCGCTCTGTGCTGTCGCTTCTTAGCTCGTTCAGTATCCTACCAAAGGAATGTAAAGCGACGTGCCGTCTTAGTGTGGAGCAGTTACTGCGCCTCAACCACTTTTCTAAAACGATCCGTAAGCCATTCGCTGATTCCTTGTCTCCTTCTTCCTGACCATTGAGCGGATGTAACATGACTCCTTGCTACGTCCCGGCTTACCACGTTTCAGCCCCTCCTTTCAAGAGAACTCTTGCAGTGGAATGTCCTGGCTCCAGGCATCTAAAACACCTAATTTGCTTTAGTACTACTTACCTCAATTGAATTTTCGTTTCGTACTGCGACACATCTGCTCTGTAGATATACTTTAAGTAATATTTTGATTTTTTGAATAAAGCTGAACGCAGTAAAATACTAGGATAAAAAAAAAATACAACGGAACAATACTATCTTTTTCTTAATGCATTTTGTATCTCAAAGGTTATCCTGTGAGCTTTCACTGGATCTATTTATGAAGTTATCTATATTTAAACCCATAAGGGAGATAAAACTTTAGTCACCAAATTGCAACGCAGTGAAGAAATCATTTCCGACAACTACTATATATGTAAGTCGGAACGGGCCCGATCGGACGACTATATGACAGCTGCTATAGGAAAAAAAAAAAAGAAAAAAATTATAACTTGGCCGGGTGATAAGGGTTCATCAGGCAAGATCCGCATAGCCTTTGCCTGGCTGACTGGTGTACCAAGCCAACACGCATGTAAACATTAATATTATAGAAACCACTTTATCCACGGAGAAGGTTCTTCGCGTGGTACCTCTTGAAAATATACTCTATTACGGCTAAAGCAAGCGAATTCGCTGCCGTGACTCCCAGAGCCAAAAATCCTACGACTCCCATCCACTTTTGTAACCCGAGCAAGTGTAACCCCTCAAGTCAGACAACTCAAGGAAGTTGCCTTGTCTTGGCTTTGGGCCGAAACCGCGCCCGCATCGTAAAGCAAAGTCTAATGTTGCCGCGCTCGGATGACGAGACAACAAGCAACAGGTGAGTCACGTCAAGTTGAGAGAGTTGAAGCACACAGCCAAAATTGTCAACCCATCAGCAGACGAAGGCGCAGGTCAGACAAAAGGGAGTTTCACTCCGATGAAAAGAGAGGGAAATGAGAAGGGCAAAACCCGGAAGCGTTCCGGCCCACTTAAGCATCATCACTTTAAAGTGAGTTGGAGCGTTTCGAAGAGAGGAAAGACGACAGGGAGGCCCCAAGAGCGATCAGAACCAACTGGTCCGACACCCTCCATTGATTCCTCGGACATGGTTAGAGGTGATCATGTACGAGGTCATCAAGGGACTTCGTGGCGAATTGCGTTCCTATGATTAACAATTCATGGAATGGGGATTATCATTAAGCTCGTCCCCGCCAAGGAAAATCCAAAAATATCCCCAAGTCGAATTTCATCTGGGTGCTACTGCCTCTGAGCTCAGAACCCAGTTGTCAATATGGGGGACTAAGTCAATTCAATGCAAAGCGGCAGATGACAAGCCAACCGTTCTTGTTTCTCATCATCAAAGAGGCACTAAATAGGGTCGCAAAAAACAACAGCGAACAAATAGCTTGGGGATTCGCAGCCATTAAACACTACAAGCCAGCAAAAAATGGGCGATAAGAATAGATCACAAAAAATGGCATGACATCAGAAGGACAACAGTAGCCATAACTGGCCCGCACGCCTACAAGATAGGTCTACCCTACAATCTACACTGCAGAATTGAAAAGAATTAAGCAAGAAGGAGAAAACGGAGCATCTACTTATCGCTGACCTGCACTTTACTTCGGAACTAACCAGTTTGGGTCACCAGCGGAAGTGGGAAAACAGTCAGTGACTGCCATCCTGGCCTACCTGTATGATAGGGGTTGGTACTGAGAGGGAGGCGCTAACTTCGAGCTACGAGGGTGCTCTAAAAAACAGAGCTGAGCTCCAATTGGAGGTTTCCAGGGTAACTTCACCTACCCAAACCTAACCAAACATAACGATAGCATTGCGGGTTTTTAATATATTTTCATCAAATTGAAGACGTTGCCAATTTTTATTAGTCTAGAATTTCATTTTTAATTTTATGAAAAATCTGACGACTACATCATATAGCTGCAATAAAAATTGTAAAGGAAAATACAAACCTGAAAAAGCAAAAGTATAAGTAAAAGTATATAGATTTGACCTTCACAAGCTTCAAGGATATACTAACTTCGACGAGTCAATGTGGACTTCCTTTCTTGTTAATTTTATTATTTACATAAGCATTTTTAATTCTTTTGGATATTTTTTATGGGTAACAAAGAACCCGTATCCATGTCTACCCATAGCGACATCTCGTAAAATAGATATTAATCGCACAGCAATCAATTATTTACTGCCTTCAACTGTCAGCTCTAAAACCTAAAAATAAACGTGCAGTGACCCAAACAAAAAAATATCTGAACTAGTGAATTGATCAAGGCAAAGAAACGAAAGATCAAAATACCCAAAGCATTGTCATATCTTAAAATTACATGAAGTACCAAGCGAAACGTAATCACATATTTTAAGTAGTTCGAGAAAGAACCCGAAATTTCAAATCTCATGAAATAATCAAAAACTCGAAAAATGACGGAGGTGCCAAAAAATCTATGCTCGGGGTACACTTGAGAGGGTATATGTACATATAATGCACAACAAATAAGCGCAGGCACACAGTGTGACAAAGTGTGGGAAATAGATGGTACATGGGTATTGAAAACATTGCTAAAACTTGAACTTTTTTATATTATCTTACAACGGGACGTTCAAAAATAAAAAAAATTAAATCCGAAATTCTTACATATTAAAAAAAGGTTACACGTGTGAATAGATGAAAATATTTTGAAAAACATCGAAATTTTAATTTTTTTTTAAATAATTTGTTCATAGGTTACAAGTTTTTTTGCGATTTTAAAATTAAGTGGTCCGAAACCCTTGAAATGTTGACAGTGGCATACGGTGAAACTGTTCTGAGTAAAAAAAAATGTTTACAAGTGGTACAAATTCTTCAGGATGGCCGGGAAGATGCCAATGACGAGCCTCGCTCTGGACGCCCAAGCACGTCAACATCTGATGAAAACGTTCAAGCAGTGAAGAAAATTGTTTTGGAAAATCGTCGAATCACTATCAGAAAAGTTGCTGAAGATGTCGGTATATCGCTTGGCTCGTGCCATTAAATTTTTTTAAACGTTTTGGGGAATTGACGTGTGTCAGCTAAGTTTGTTCGGAAATTGCTGAATTTTGACCAAAAGAACCGTCGCATGAGTATCGCTCAAGAGCTGTTGAATGACGTTAACGACGACCCAGATTTACTCAAAAGGGTCATAACTGGTAAAGAATCATGGGTATATAGTTATGATATCGAAACCAAAGCCCAATCGTCCCAATGAAAGAGCCCTTAGATACATATTTTTCGATAGCAAAAAATCGCCGAGCACGTTAATCAACTTGTAACCTTTACACCTCTCACAACCAAAAAAATGGGGATTCACTTGAAACTTGGTACAGATGTTAGGGAAGACTGTGCCAATATAACAAAACAAAAAAAATCGATAATAGAAAATATGTTGCCAGCGAAATTTGAAATGTCACCTTACTTTTTAAACACACCTCGTATATAAATAGTGTCATCGAATTCTATAGTGACAAGGTTAGACTCGATCCCGTTTAAGATTCATCGTGGGTCCCGGAAAAGCAAACAAACCTTAAAAGCTATTCAAAAAAATATCCAAGCCATCACCAGGCTTCCTGGTACGTCCTGCACGTCGGTCGCAAACTTTCTTCTGAGCAACTATCTTTTATAAATTTAGTTAACCAAAGTTGCATTTATATAACTTTAAAAATACTATATTTCCTATAAAAAGACTAAAAATTAAGTTTTAGCATGCATATTTTACCAAAGGTAAAGAATAAGACAAATAAATTCAAGCAATAGTTTGCGGAACGTATAGGAACGTTACAAATATGATGTGTAAAACGGTATTCAAAAGTATTTTTAATTTCCTCTTTTAGTTATTATTCTTGTTTTTGGCGACCGATTTCTTTATCGCGTAGATTGATCTATGCAAGCCTAAATGGAATGCAAAACATAACGGCCCATAGGATCGTGCAAAGCAAAAGAATATGTATCTTTATTTTAGATATAGCTTAATAAAATCAATTCCAAACAATTAACATCGATGCCAAAGTTAATTTTTTAATTATTAATAAACTAACTTACGAGATGTTCGCTATGAAAACAAGTAATGTATAAATACTACACCTTACATACCATCATTACCTTCTAGCCTTGTTCTATGAACCGTTATCTTTTTCTTCTACATAGATTAATTTACGCGATAAAGAAAATTTCAGAAATTTGGTCGCTAACAACAAGAATAACAAGAAATTTAAGCTCGTTGTGTAAATATGTACGTCCGATTAGCATTCTATATAAGAAGGATACATAGATGTATAGACAAAAATATTTTGTTCAAAATTTAAGGACACTGAAAGCGGATTATTAACACTAGATCATTTTTATTTTGCACTAGCAAAACCCAGCGAACTTCGTTTCGCCACCTGATGGCTTCGTTTTATGTAACATTTCAATTTGTAACTAAGAAGAAACAAATTTTTTTTTGTTTTGAAAAGAAAAATTTTTATTTCATTTCACAACTGTAATGAGGTTAACACAAACAAAGAGGATGGTTTCCCAACTCGTGAACACGCAACGCCCATGTGAAAAACAATGATTTTCTTAATTTATCCCGCAAACACTGAGCGATTGGCCTTGAGACTTGTTAATTGTCATTGCGAACTGCAAATTGCAATCGTTTGAAGTCAAACGGAAGATCAGTCAAAATCATTGGTATTCAAGGAACACATATATTTTCACCAGGGTACTTTCAGTTAATAATCATTGACTCAATAAATTTCGGCATGTCTTTTTATAGAAAATCAAGTACCGTTGCAAAGTTGTGGTGGATTCAAATTACGCAATATTATAATAACCTTGACTAAATTTGAGTTGCAAGTTATGTGGTCGAAATCCTGGTAACTCCAGAGAGTTCCAAATCTCCGTTGGATAATTAACTACATCATCGGGATTTGTTATGGAATCAACGGATTTGTATGTCAACAAATCGCCAGCAATTTTGGTGAAATTGCGCGAACATTATTATTCTTTGCGGCAAGATTTGCTCGTTGACTTAACCAAGCATAATTCTGATAACTCTCACTAATGTTTGTGAAAACATTTTCAATAAGAGCTAATTGAGAGTCTACAAATCGGCAAAAGTCGTTGGTAAAAGTAATTAATCCAGATGTCCAGATCTTCACATTCGATGAAACAACTAAATCATCCAGTGTTAAATCCCAATGAGAATCGTTCTCCAGCAAACCCAATGGTTTAAATGCTTTTCCGATGCGCAAATGATTTTGCTCCACGTACATTTACCAACAGCAGTCGCAAATAAAAGAAATCATAATTTCTAGAATAAACAGTATACAAATTATATTTAAATATGTAACCCGACGCTGTCCCTCGCCGCTGTCCGTGATGGGTAAGGGGTTACTATCACTTTGCCACCGTGGCTAGTTCCGATCAAGGGTGTGATGACGTAATTGCCACCGTGGTTTGCTGTTATTATGTATGAGCCGGGCGGTCGCCACTGGCTCTCTTCTCTCCTGGTTTAGGGAGATTATCTAGGGAGTAACTGACTCCTTTGCTAACGGCCCTTAAGGCACGATAACCAATTTCAATTAATATAATAAACGTTGACGGCCAATGCCGGAGTTTTATATTCAAGCCAATGCTTTTTATTGAATATCCAAATTAAAACTGAAAACATATATGAGTTTACGTAAGCTATGCGCGGCCGACAAGCCGACCGCTCGTGCAGCAAAGTGCTGACACTAGCAAAATCAACATAACTTACCATACCATGCACCAATAAGAACCAGGCACGGCCCCTAAAGATGTTTATGCTGATTTTGCAACTAAACACTATTGGGTGATCGATTATCTGTATCGACTTATGATTACCCTTAACCGTGTTAACATATCGACTTATAATTACTCCTTAACAGTGTTAACAACTCTCCCCTTAGGACTGTGACCGTCCTCGGTCATCTGGAATTTTTCCACAGCGCTCTGGATCTCCCGTGCGTCTCGTCTCCTCCTCAGCATCATGATGAGCAGGAAAGAGCAGCTGATGAGAAGACTGGCTCCCACGCCGACCGCGAACCAGGTGTCGGTAGTTCCAGCCGATGTCACTTCCTCCTTAAGCCCTTGGATGACCTCCAAGTTTTGGTTATTCATCCTTTGGAGAAGTGGCATGCTTAGTGTGGGATCGTGGCCGATGATGTTGAGTAACGGGGATGCTGCCATGCCCGGAGTTTTTCTTATGGTTTCTCGTTGGTTTGAGCATTTAGTGGCGTTGATAAAAGCCACTCGCTCGAACGTGATGAGGTGTGAGCCGTTGGTAGTTATTTCCGGGCCGTCGTCAGTGCTGACTTTAGCTGGGCACTCGTTGATTATTATAACTCCGTCATCTACTAACGTGATGGGGCTTAGGTGGCTGGCTTGTGTCTCGCATAATGCGGTACTCCCCGCGTGTAGGCCTTGAGCACAAGTATCATGTGCCGCCAGCTTGCAAAACGATGCGTAAGTTGTTGGTACGCACTCTGTGACTGCTAAAACGTCATTATTGCATTCGGCTACGGTGTTCTCCTTCAACTGCAGAATGGTATGTTGGTGCGATACAGGGAAGATTGTGACCTTTTTACAAATTGTCTTAATCTTAGGGTATGCGACTAGCACATGGACTATACTATCGGACTGAAGGACTCTAATGTTAGACGCCTCTAGTAGGCTAATGATGGGGACTTCTGTGGGGTGATCAACAAATACCGGCTTCAAATCATCTTGATTAAAAATTGCTGGGTTTATGATGTCAGCTTTTGCAAGCGTGACTGTAAGCATTACGATTTGGATCTCGGTTATTAATATTCTATTTCTGGCCAAAAGTACCTCGTGCAGGTGAGAAGTGTCAGCTATATTGTTTTGTTTTGCCTTGATAATTTTATTAACGGCCTCTGTTAATTCATTAATTTTATTCTGAGTCTGCGTATTTATTATAGCCCGTCGGTTATTTGACTCAATTAAGCGTGCCTCGGACATTTTTAGCATATCGAAATCGGACTCATCGGGTGTGCCCGCAATCACTTTGAGTGCGGTGCCTAGAAAGTCTAAGCTCCTGGCCATTCTGTGGTGTACTTTTAAAACAGACAATAAACTTCTAACATATTCGGTATCGACGTCTAACAATTTTTCCATATGAGACTGTGGGAATAAAGCGGACAACCTAGTAGTTTCTTCTACTATAACTAAAATTCGGACAAATTACTTGAATGTCGAAGCAAGTTTCTATGTTCCCGTACCAACGCAATTCCGTCCGTAATTGGGATCTACTGAGCATGCGACTAATCCGTCACTCTTGCGTTAACTATAGTTAACGTAATCAATAAAATTCCCGCGATCCTGTAAGAAGGCGAAAGGTTAAGTCTATTGTGTATAAAGTGGAGTAAGTATGCTAAGGTGTAGTGTGTATAAATAAAATAAAAAAGTTAAAAAGGTTGAGGGGTATATTTATCTAAGGTTGTCCTTGTGGACCACCCTCCCTCTAATAAGGACAGACGTTCCCATGTCTGCTTGTACACGCTCTTCTGTGTACAGTGCGGTTAGTTTATTTCCTAACCTTTTGTTATTTTTGAGATATACTTTTTCTCCTACCTTAAAAATTCTGTTTTGTCTAGTAGGGTTGCACCTATCTAGATTGGCCTGTTGTTCCTTTTCAATATTACTTATTATTGTCAATTTCTGTTCGGCATTGGCTGAATGCAAGCCCTGCTTGGGTGACAGCCATGTCACTGAGTGTATTGTCTTCTTATATTCTACCGTGGCTCTCATAATAAGCTCAACGGTATCGTCAATCTTTTGGTCTATTCTCATGCACCTAGCTATTTCAGTTAAGGTACTGTGGAATCGCTCCACTTGGCGTTTGAGCTACTGTGTAGAGGGGGAGCATTCACAATGTCAATGTTAAATTGATTTTTCAATAATGAGGTTATAGTCTCCGAGTTGAAAGACGCCTCATTATCACAATATATTGTTTTAATGTTTTGGAAAAAATTAATTAGTTGTAATATGGGGTCGCGCACATCGACTATGGCCCTAGAAAGTAATGGCTATACTACAGCGAATTTTGAAGACTTATCTACGCAGGTTAAAAAAAACCTCTTATCCGTAGAGTATATGTCTATATGCAGCATTTCGCCAGCATATGAGGGGGTTGGTGTGATACCTAACTCTTGCTTCTTGGGGTGTCTATTGTACTTCCCCTTGGTGCATGTCTTGAAGTTTAGAACCACTTCGTTGGCGAGTTTTGACATATATGGAAAGTAGTAGTCCTGAAGAACTTGTTTAACATTTTCCTGGGCTGCCCTAGGAGCGCGGTTGTGTTCGCAGATAATTAGTTCTTTTTGTTCATTTACATCCGTAATTTCATTCACGAATTTTTTGCAATGCCAAAACTTGGTTGCCGGGACTTCGGCCACCAGGGCATGTTGGATGCATGCTAGTACGGAGAGGTCGCAGTAAATGACGTTAACAACATCTACGTTTACTACCTCTTTTACTAATTCGAACAGCGAGTCCTTGTCATTGAATTGGATTATGTGTCGGTTTTTGGTCCCGAAAACTATAAAGTGTCGCCGTAAAGGCTGCTCTGCTTCCTCCAGAATTATTTGGTTCCTGTAGCAGTTCAGGGGTTTATCTGTGGATTTGACCGTGTAGGTCAAGGACAGTTCACTGTGAATAGTGCCTACATCAGATTGGGGATCATTTTGTATAGCGTTTATGTTTTGTCGCGACAGAGCGTCGGCCACAAAATTTTCCTTTTTGGGTTTGTAGAATACTTTGGCATTATGTTCTTCAATGAAAGCTTTCCCTCGCTTAATTTTGGCATTTGTATTTCGCTCGGATACGGCGAAAGTAAGAGATTGATGGTCCGTAAAAATCCGGATTTCTTTTGTGCCGTATAGGTAATTTTGAAATTTTCCTATAGCCCGAACAATGGCCAATAATTCTCTTTCGTTGGTCGCGTAATTGAGCTCGCAGTCTTTCAAAGTGCGAAATATCATTGTGATTGGCCTGCCTTTCTGAGGCAGTACCGCACCGATATCGCTTGCTGAGGCATCGGTGGTCAAATCAAAGGGAAGTTTGAAGTCTGGATACGTTAGTATCTCATCTTCTGATGACAAAATGTCTCGTAGGCGCTCGAACGCTCTGCGTTGGGTCTCATCAAATTGAATAGCGACCTTTTTTGACATGTGTTTGTTCACAGTGCCATTCTCTCCCTTAAGTATGGAGGTGAGTGGTCTAGCTATGGTAGCAAAGTCCTTGACAAAACTTCTGTAGTAGCTGGCCAATTCTAGGAAATCACTGAGACTGAACAAATTTTTTGGTTTAGTGTACTCTTGGATGGTTTTTTATCTTCTCCGGGTCTGTTTTGGCTCCGGTTGAAGTGACGATGAAACCTAAAAATTCAACACTTTCTTTGAAGAATTTGGTTTTTTCGGGTGCCACTCTCATGTTCGCTTCGGCATTTTAGGACTGTGTCAATGTGGATAACGTGGTCGGAAGCATTTTTGGAGAAAATTATCACGTCGTCTACATAGACATAACAAATTTTCCCGATTTGTTCGCGTAGTACGTCGTCAATCGCCCTTCGAAAGATGCTTCCCGCATTTTTCAATCCAAAGGGTAGACGGCAAAATTCATACTTTCCTCCGTTTATGGAGAAAGCAGTTTTTTCGCGGTCTTTTTCGGCCAAATAAATCTGGTGGTACCACGATTTTAAGTCAAGGGTAATAAAAAATTTTGCCTTTCTTAGGTTCGCTAGAATCATAGGAATACTCAGCATAGGATAACGGTCGGCGATGGTTCGTTCATTCAGTTTCCTGAAATCAATCACCAGTCGTTTTTTCTTGTTGCCGTCTGTATCAAGTCCCTTTTTGTGGACAACCCATGTTGGGCTGTTAAATGGCGTCCTAGAAGGCCGGATAGTGCCATCCTTTAACAGCTGTTTGATTTCTGTGTTAACGAAATCTGTTGCTCCCATGGGTAAGAATATAGCTTAGAATATAAGGGTTCGTTAGTCTCCGTACGCATTGTGGCAACGATCGAGGTATTAAAAGGTAGCACCTCGTTAGAGTGCGAAAACACTTGTTTCCTCCTAAGGATCATTTTTTTAAATGCAGCTTTCACCGAATTTGGGACTATTATGTCATCGATATTTGTGAAGTTCACGTTATCGCATTCGTGGTAATTCAGCTGTTCAGATATGTTTCCATACCTGATTACGCTGTTGCGTAAATCTAATGCTGCTCCGGCCTGCGTTAGCAAGTCGAAACCTATTATGGCATCAAAAGTGTTAATGGTATCAAGTAAGAAAAATTGGGTCCTTAGGCCGAATATGTGCATTAAGCACTTTTCTTTTATATTACTGGAGCCATGAATGGAACTCACAGTGAATGGGGAGTCGACAAGCATTATGTTTTTCAGCTCCTTTAGGGGCTTTACATAACTCTTTGCCGCTCCAGTGTCTATGAGAATTTTTATAGTTCTCCCCGCCAGTCCTCGCTCAATGAAGGGCAAGCGGGATCTTCCTCTAAAAAATTGACGAGATCGTTACCGTCAAATGAGTCATTGTCATCATCAATTGCATTAAATTGCGTTTGCGGTTTGCTCAACGTTATTAACCTGCTGGCGCCTTCGGCCAGTCATCCTCTCCGAAGAGTTCGGTCTTTTTGGGGCCTGGTGATTTTTATATTGAGAGTTGTTTCCCTGTCTAAAATTCGTGGTATGTCGGAATTTGGAAGATGATGGATCAATGTCCATAGGTTCCGGGGACTGATTTTGTTTACCCTGGTCTACCCAGTTGTCCTGTTTACGCCATTGATCGTTGTTTTGATACTTGTTTGGCTTTTTGAAAAAATGGGGATTTTTTTCTGGTCCACGGTCGGTACCGGAATTTTTCCCTTGTTTCTCGGACGCTCGTTGTTGGCCCTTGTGAAAATCAGTATTCTGATTTCTTTGCTCAGCTACCTTGGCATACCAGGTGTGGCGGTTAATAATTCTTAATTTTTTTCGAAAAAAAATCGTCATTTTAAGTATGAGTGAATAAATTCATTTATTCAAAGTATGCTCCATCGATTGATATACATTTTTCCTATCTTTCCAGTAAATTGTGAATCCCCTTCCAAAAAAACCTTTCATCTTTCGATACGATCCACTCATCGACCCATTTTTTTACTTCTTCGTAGTTTTTGAAGTGCTGCATAGAGAGCGCGTGCGACATCGATGAAAACAGATGGTAATCTGATGGGGCCAGGTCCGGTGAGTAGGGCGGGTGGGGCAAAAGTTCCCAGCCAAACGTAGAAACGGTTTCTCTGACTGCTTTCGCTGTGTGCGAGGGGCGTTGTCGTGCTGCAGAATCACCTTGCCGTGCCTTGATGCCCATTCCGGTCTCTTTTCTTCCAACGCACGCTTCAAATAAACCATTTGTTGATTGTAGCGGACGGTATTAACCGTTTCACCTGATTTCAAAAGCTCATAGTACACCACACCTTTCTGGTCCCACCAGATGCACAGCATTCCCTTCTTTCCAAAAAGGTTTTGCGGTGGATGTTGATGCTTGACCTGGGTTAACCCATGATTTTTTACGTTTGGGGTTCTCAAAATAAATATTTTTCTCATCCCCAGTCACGATCTGATGCAAAAAACTTTTATGTTGGTGCCGAGATAACAAAATTTCGCACACGTGCCGCAAATGCTCTTTAACTGGCTCGTAACTTGACAGTTTTACAACACTAAAAAACCAAGACGCTAACACGGAACTGTGCAAGTATTTATGTTGATTCATAGTGCATTGACATAACAACAAAACGGCGTAAGATAGAAGAGTGTAAACTGTAATGTAAAAATGGGTGCATTAAGCGCCATCTCCGGAAAAAATTAAGAATTATTAACCGCCACACCTGGTATGTGGCCGCGAACATACTTCGTTCAATACCGGCCTCTGCCTCTCTAGCTAATGCCAGT
This sequence comes from Drosophila serrata, assembly GCF_035046125.1. Taxonomy (NCBI): domain Eukaryota; kingdom Metazoa; phylum Arthropoda; class Insecta; order Diptera; family Drosophilidae; genus Drosophila; species Drosophila serrata. Next base: position 12,950 of record NW_028256955.1, on the reverse strand, counting down.
GCTGCTGGCAGGTCTTTTGGCTCTGCTGGAAACACAATAGCCCTTAGTGATTTTATAAGACCGGAAATGAATACGTGTAGGGCGTCAGCCCTAACTTCTATATTGAGAAGTAAAGCACTTTCGTCGTCATATGTCATGACAATTTTGTTTGTAACGAGGGTCAATTTTCGTTCGACCTCATCGTAGTACTGCAGGAGTGTTTGGTCGCCCTGACGGACCGACTCAAGTCCCTGCCGTAACAGGCGCAAAGAATTTTTATCTGTTTTATCTGCGTAGGGGCAGTCTAACCTAGCTAATATGGCTTTAAAATTAAGCATTGTATTATGCGAAACTAGCAGCGCTCGCGCTGGTCCCTTAATTTTATTTCTAATAATTGTAACGGCTTGGTAATGCGCGGAACTGTCCTGATAAGGTTCGAATAGTTCGTAGGCATCGGTGGCGGATTGCCTCCATGCTACGTACTCATCTTGCACACCAGTAAAATCTGGAATTGACTTCACTATGTGTAATGGTATATCGCACTGTTTTGCTACCCTCTGGTAAGATTCTACCTCTGGCGCACTGTTTTGCTACCCTCTGGTAAGATTCTACCTCTGGCGCTTCTACACGCAAACTTTCAAGCTGTTTATTAACGGCACTGATCTGAACCGCGAACTCGGCTTTGAGCCTCAGTTCTTGATTAGTTAATACGGCCTGAATTTGTGCCTCTATTTGTGCCGCGTTCATGGTCTCTGTGTTAATTTGTTGTTGTGCCCGTACTGGTCGATGTCTACGGGGCTCTTGGCTTAATTCTTCCTCACTATCACTGTAAAATTCGCGTTTATTTTCCCTGTATGGGCCTGGAAAACTTATAAGGCCACTAATAGGTTGACACTAAACACAAATTATTGGGAGGCCGAATGTTTTTTTTATTTTTTTTTAAATTCGGCAAATTTAGTTTTGTATATTATAATTCTTATTAATAACCGGGTGCTGCCGTCAAAACAAAAAAAAAATTTAATTAGTGGCGGTCGATATTAATATTTATTTATTTGTGAGTCACGTTTACAATTGCTATTTTTAAACTGTATATTTAAAAAAATTTTCTCATTTATTTATATTTTTTTGTAAAATAATTTGTAGGGATTTTTTTCCCTGTGTGTTTGTTTGAAGTTTCACTGTATTGGTATTGATAAGCCCACTTACATATTTTTGTGTCGTGGATTCGTGTTGGAGTTGGGCGCCAATTATATTTAAATATGTAACCCGACGCTGTCCCTCGCCCTCGCTGTCCTACGGCCAGCCGGCTAGAAGACATCAACGGACCTGTCGTCCGCCCTCAGCATTAAATCTTCAACTGCGAGGGACCACCCGTGGAAGAGTATAAGTTGCCGACGGCAATTCACCGTTTTGTCCGTCGCATTAACATTTTATTAATTGGCGCCCAACTTGAAAAAGAACCCAGTGAAACAAATTGGGGAAACATGTAAGTGAGCACCTCAGTTCCTATACTTCCCTATATCTGCATTTGTGTAACTTTGAAATAAATCAAATAAATCGCTGTCAGAATAATTTCTGTAGCTCCGCTTCCATAATTTTGTGTTAACTTTTTATAAAAGAAAGATTAATTAACTAATTATTTTATTCACGATTTAAATTGTGGAATTTTATGTTCTATAATTATATTTGTTATTTGCTGTTATATCTGTTCTGTGTATTATTTTCATTTTTTATTGCCACAAATAAGTACGAATATTAGATATCTCGGCCTGAGCGCAAGGCCGCCGCTGAGAAATAAATTAATTGTAAATTTATTTAAATTATTTTTCGCTTAATATCAGTGTTTAATTCACCTGTTGGATATGCATAAATTGTGAATTCATTTATATTATTGGTTGTGTTTTTTGCTTAGACCCTAAATTCTTGGTATTTGCCTCGCAGTACAGTTTTTCTGTTGCCCCCACTCCACTGCTGTGAACCCGATACTGCAGCATATGCATTTGTGTGGCAAACTGTGGTTCTTCACTTCTTTATTTTTCGTAGCGGAGGCTCAGTCCCCGCGTACATTGTTGCTAAGGCGGCGGCTCCGTGCTCCGTTGCCATGCCAACTGCCTTCATTAGCAAAATAGCTTGAGCACGCACTTCTTTACCAGGGCGATTTAACTTGGCCACATATGAGCTCTCCATTACAACAGTATAGAAAAAACAAACCATACGCTAGAGTCCCCGCGTACTTACACCGCCAATACGGGCACCCGCTAACCCATCAGTAGGAATTATGGGTCCAGACCAGCTAAAAGCTGTAAGTCAGTCCGCAGTTAACTATGCTCTGGCAAACAGGGTCGGTAAGGAAAAGAATATGCGCCAAGGCATACAGCAGTTGGCCGCTCAAGTGGCAGCGTTGCAAGTCGCACCTGCACAGGCAGAAGCTCCAAAAATCAAAGTTTACGAATTTACGGGGGCACAGGAAACATATGTTTCTTGGTGGCAGTAGCTGCATATTATATATTTAGGATCAGGTGGTAGTCATAATTAGGAGTAAGATTAGAGGCCCTGCCTATGCGGTGCTATCCTCGTTTGGCACAATATTGAATTTCAATGCGATCATAGACCGCCTCGATTTCATATACAGTGACAAGCGACAGATTCACGTCATCGAGCAGGAGATGGGCACCCTCAGACAGGGAAGCCTAACACTCCTACAATACTATGACGAGGTTGAGAACAAACTCACCTTGCTCACGAATAAGCCAACTATGTCGTACGAAGCATCGCCGATGTCCTTTTCTCGGCAAAGCCGAAAGACATGCCAACAGAGGTGGAATCAAACCACGAAAGATACACTTTTGCAACATCGTTTGTAAAGAGCCTGAAGTATAGGGATAGGAAGCAAATTCCAAAATCGCAAGATCGCCAACAAACTTCCTATCAAGGGCAAACAACACAAGGCTCAGGTGTACTCCTCTCCGCACAACGGCAGGCGTCGTAAGAACACGCCAGAGCCCACGGAGGTTTACCCTTCAATGTCAAGCCATCGTTCGATCCGGCCCGCACAAGAGGCAAAAGGTTAACCGCATCGCATAGGGCGCAGGCGAGATTGAAGAAACATACACCGCCGCAGCGTCAAGCGCGGCCCAGGAAATAATCAGTGACGATGCCATTAATGAATAATATTCGGACACTATTCATTTTTTAGGGGAAAATCCCGGCTACCCGTCATCAGACGAAGAGTAGCGGGGGTAGATATGAAGCTTTTTGTAGACACGGGCGCGGAAAAATTTTCATCCGCCCATACAAGGGATTGAAAGGCGTCCGACCGGTAAAATCGCCATTCACGATACATTCTATCCATGGCGCCACCACCATCACTAAGAAGTGCTATGTCTCCCTATTCAACTTGAAGGCAACGTTCTTCATATTACCAGATTTGTCCTCCTTCGATGCCATAATTGGCCTTGACCTGTTAAAACAGGCAGGGGCATCGCTTTGTCTAGCTTCCGGCCACCTCAAATGGGGCTCCGAAGTAGAAAAGTTAGAATTCCAATCGTGCACCGACGTCAATTTTACCAACATTGATTGCTCGGACGCGCCGCCTCTAGCTAGAGAGGCTTTTATCAAAATGCTTGGCAACCGAAAAAAAGCCTTTGCAAACCCCAACGGGGCCCTGCCTTACAACACGTCGGTGGTAGCTACCATCAGGACGGTTAGCGAGGAACTCATTTATGCCAAGCTTTACCCGTACCCAATGGGGGCAGCGGATTTTGTCAAAAGTCAAAGTCCCCCTACAATAACCCAATAAGGGTAGTAGACAAAAAGGCCACTGACGATGTGGACAACCGCAAAATGCGGCTCGTATTAGACTTTCGCAAATTGAACGAGAGGACGACACCTGATCGCTATCCCATGCCAAATATCTCTATGATACTATGGAATTTAGGCAAAACCAAATACTTCACAACACTTGATTTGAAGTCGGGCTACCACCAGATCACTCTGGCAGAGCGTGACCGTGAAAAAACTTCCTTTTCCATTAACGGAGGAAAATACAAGTTACGCTGGCTTCCGTTTGGTTTGAAGAATGCTGCCAGCATCTTCCAAATAACCATCTACGACATACTGCGAGAGCAGATTGACAAATTTTGCTATATCTATGTTGATGATGTCATCGTTTTTTCAGAAGACGAAAACGCCCACATACGGCCCGTAGATTGGGTTCTTTAGAGCCTGCACGGCGTCAACTTGAGGGTGTCAACGCAAAAATTGCGTTTTTTTTAAGCGTTAGCTTTTTAAGCTTTATTGCCACAACTGACCCAGAAAAAACCTAGGCCATTCAGCAATTCCCCGAACCCAAAAATGTATTCGAGGTGACATCGTTCCTTGGCCTGGCCAGTTAATACCGATGCTTTATCAACGATTTCGCATCAATAACTATGCCCATATCTGATATTCTTAAAGGGGAGTATGGAAGTGTCAGTAGGCACAGATCCAAAAATATCCAGGTGCAATTTAGCGAGCAGCAACGGCTTGCTTTCCGAAAGTTGCATAACATTCTGGCTTCAGAGGATGTCATCCTTAACTATCCCGATTACAAGAACGCATTCGATCAAACGACGGATGCCTCGGCATTTGGCATTGGCGCGGTACTATCACAAAAGGGAAGACCATTTACCATGATATCTAGGACCCTAAAGGACCGAGAGGTTAACTACGCTACTAACGAGAATGAGCCGTTAGCCATTTAATTAATTTATATAGTTCTCAGATCGTAGCTTTGCCTGATTGAATCGGATGAACGCTAAACGTTCGGTCTCGACTCCGGAATAGCCGACGGCACTTCAGAATGACATTCTCCTCATGTGTACGAGTCAACAAGCGATACGCATAGTAATTCAGTGCGCTTAGATTTTTATTCGTTGATACACCTAAAAATGCAAAATTTAATGAATTGTTAATGGAAATCAATAAAAGCAATAATTAGTGTGTGAATATTGTACATATAATTCGATCGACCATCTTCAACGTGATGTCCAATCTGTATAGCCCTTGCCCTTGGATATTGTAACGCATCGTACAAACGATGTGTTACGATGCATGATATTGCTTCTTCGCTGAGCGACAATGTCTCGCGATTAAGTTTGATCGCCAGCAATAATTGCAGCAACATCATTAACGGTGGGTGCATTGAATCTTCGCACATGTTCACCTTTTGGGGTACAATCCGCTCTTAGATTTAGATTAGATTTTATGACAAAATTGTGCGACGGCATTCGTTCCAATGCTGTTTTGAATATATTAACATTATTTTTAGCATGAAAAAATGCTAGCATCTGTTCAATAATTAGTCCCTTTAACTGTTGTGGTCCCTGTATATTGCACCGCACATTCAGATGATTCACCATCGACGAAATGAAATATATTTGCAAAAATTGATGCGGTTCATCTGGTGTTGGCACAATTGAACCGTGCAAATGATATATTTTTTCTTGTATCTGTAATTGCAAACAATTATTTGTGGAAGAATACGGTGTAACTTTTAAATTGCAAGTCAGCATAAAGCCGCCTTCCCGAATGATATTAGCTCTAAAGGTAGTCATGCGAAAGTAATCATTGTGTTCAGAAAATGGCTCGAATCGGGATCACTTCCATCGAACAATGATTTCAGTGGCTGTGTTGGTGTAAGTAATGGATCCAGTTTGACTTTTCCACTTGCGTAGCACAATCCAGCCGTTTCTCTTTTGAACTTTAACGCATTGCAATATCGGCATATAGTCGTCATTGGTCCAATATTTAAATTTTCATCCCCATCATCATAGTTCGCAGTAGGATCATATTGGAGTGCCAAGCGATTATATAATGCCAATGATCTTTGTGTGCTCACGCGTTTCTCCTGTTATATTTTGTCCTTCTTCGCTTAGTTCTGTGAATACACTTATTGCTGGCTTGCATGTCTTGTGTGGCGGCCGATGTCCAGTTAGCATTTTGGACTGTGGACAGATTGGTGAATTTAACCTCAAATGCACGATTCACATAATTTATACATTTCAACTCACCATATAAAAGACAAATGCCTGCTGTTGAAGTTGAATACAAATTTTCGCAATACACGTCATTGATTGGATTCTTTTTTTACTTTTTTTCACAATTTTACAGTGAACAAAATGCCAGTTTGTCACATGGAATTAACTGAAGAGGGAGCAATGAGTAGCTGTCAAACAATGTATCACGCACCGGCGCCATCTACTTAAAATATTGGATTGTAGTATATGCGATGTATCAGAGATGGCGCTGTATGTAAAAAACGATTTTCCCGCTTTTCTGTTGAAATTTTTGCTTAATTTTATTTGCTATAAACCCCACGCAGCTTTAGACCTTTTAAGCAGAGCGAGCGCTCTGGAGTTAAAGCGTCAGAAAGAAAACCCCGAACTATTTTTATATAGTAGATAATATTGTCTAACAAACATTTTTTACACGTTTGTTCGACGGGGAGTATTAAACTAATTTTGAAGAAGTAAATGTCTGTTCAAGCGTGCGCAATTTAAACAATTGTATGTAGTTTTGCTTTTATGTTAAAACCATTTAGTTTTAATAGATTGAAAAGTGTCAACATGCGGCACATTCATACACTGTACGTTTGACATGCTTTTAAGATGTTTTTTAAATCTGTACCTCTTAAATGTTGATTTGGCGCCTTTATTAAACATCTTAATAGTGGCGAAGACATAAACAGAATTTTATCCTTTGGCGTTTTAAGTGGAAAGTCCATTCCTGTTCCGTGCCGTTGAAGTCCCCTCCGACCACGACTTGGCTGATGCAACCGCACAGCTTGACGCGGTTAACTGACTGCACATAGGAACTTGGAGCATGGAAGCGGATTTACAACCAGAAACCTCCCACCCTGTCACGAAGGATGTTTTCCACCGCAAGCCTATTAAGAGGCTTTCGTTTCAGTTCAATACCCATAATACCCAAATTGTCTCTAGGGCACCAATTTATCCCTCTAGTTCCTTTAAAGAGCACTCATATCTCTTAATCTCCCCATGTAACTTGGCAAAGCAAAAGAAAAAAAAAATAGCTGAAGGGTTTGGGCAACGAGTAAACTGGATATCAGGCATAAAGTATTACTCTACTGAATAATAGTGATTTCCTGCAGTATCTATTTCATTCAAATACGCGCATTGGAATATCGCGCTGTTAACCATCACGATTGAGTCTTGGAAAGGAATTTATAGGAATAGGAATATATAGCACAATAAGGGAGCTAATCAATCCACATTCTACTCGTCACAACACTAACTACCTAGCTGTATCGCAAGGATAACACTAAGGCTTATAAGAAGACACACAGGAAACATTTGAATAAAAAGTTAATTACAACTAATTGCTGTTACACAGGAAACATTTGAATACAAAGTTAATGTGATTGGGCGGACAATGTAGGACTCAACACGGACAAGACGGACCTCATTCTCTGCCCCAGAAGATTCAACCCAGTCGGACTTTGCTTCATGCGGTGAGCGATTTAAAATAGACAATTATGTCGAGCAGGGATGGCCTTATGCATGGTCCCCCAGCAGCAAGCGCAGCATTCGTGTACATGAATCGAACGCTGCTCCGTTCAACGTTGAGTTCGGTGCTGAGATATTTCCCTTTCGGGATAACACGAAGTCCGACGACAAAAAAAAAGACAATCCTCGCAATTATTTCACGTTTTGCTTTTCAAACTACGTAGAATTCCTCTAAATGAAAATCGGGAAAAATCTAGAGAGTGGAAACCTATTAATATTAACTTGATAATATATTTTCGAGAAATTGTGTAATTTTTATGTTTTATAATTTTGTTTTCTTGTTTAACCACAGTTATTGATTCATTTTAACTTTGTTGGTCCAGGTTTTTAGTGAAACAAAAATTTTTAAAAGAAAATTCATTGAATTAACAAATAAAAAAATAAATTAAGAAAAAGTTTGCCTCGCGCAATATAAGAGCTCGCGCTAGCCTGTTTGGAAGGCGGATGTTTTTACCCCTGAGCCAAGCGCCACGTGTATATCGGCGACTCAAATGTTAAACATTAAGAAGTAGGTTCAATCCCCAGTTGGTCGTATAATATTCTAAAAAAGTTTGTGAGTACGCTTGAAAATGATTTACTGCAATCTAGTAACAAATGTAACAAATAACAAGAAAGGAAGCTAACTTCGGCACGCCGAAATTTATATACCCTTGCAGGTAGAACTTCGATGACTAGAAATCCATACAATATAAAATATATATGTATATTAATGTTGAAAAACAATGAAGTAATACCTGCTTTCATTTCATTCACATATACATATTATATTTGCAGTTTTACATTCACAGATTTGTATTTTCGCACCACATCTAACGATCGTTCCTATGGCAGTTATATGATATAGTAGACCGATTCATATAACTTAACACAAAATTGTAGATTAAAATAAAATGGCCATATCTCATATTTGATGAAAATCTGGTGAAAACTGAAGAAGTTATAAATTTTAATTTTATGAATTTCTTGTTCGTTTCTAAGGCAGCTGTATTATATGGTAGTTCGAGTTTCGTAAAATTTTACACAAATTTGTAAAGAAACATAAAACTGTGATAACTCAAATTTCATCAAATTCTGTTGAAAACTGAAAAAGGTATAATTTTTAATTGTATTAATTTCTCGCTCGTTCCTATGGGAGCAATAGGATATAGTACTGCTATATCTCAAATTTGATGAAAATCTGTTAAAAACTGGAAAAGTTATAATTTTTAATTGTAATAATTTCTTGATCGTTCCTATGGAAGCTATATGATATAGAAGTCCGATTTTCATAAAATTTAACAAAAAATTTTAGAATAATATAAAACCGCTATATCTCAAATTTGATAACAATCTGTTGAAAACTGGAAAAGTAATAATTTTTAATTGTATTAATTTCTCGATAGTTCCTATGGGAGCTATATGATATAGTAGTCCGATTTTCGTAAAATGTTACACAAAATTGTAAAGTAAAATAAATTGGCTATATCTCAAATTTGGTTAACTTCTGTTGAAAACTGTTAAAATGTTATCATTTTTTTTTTTTTAAATTTTCCGATCATTCCCATGGCAGTCGTCCGATCCGGCCGGTTCCGACATATACCCGAGTGAGAGTATATAGAAGACTAACTACAAAGTTTCATTCAGATAGCTTCAAAACTGAGAAACTAGTTTACGTAGAAACGGACTGACGGACAGACCGACATGGCTAGATCGACTCGGCTGTTGATCCTGATCAAGAATATATATACTTTATATAGTCGGAGCTGCCTCCTTCACTGCGTTGCAAACTTCTGATTGAAATTATAATGCCCTGCAAGAGTATAAAAAAAAAATAAAAGTCAAATATCTCCTAACAGTACTAGACAGCAAGCTGGCTTGGAAACCGAATATACTAGAGGGTGAAAACGGCCACCATTGCGCTATAAGCATACAAGAAGATGCTAAGAAGCACATGGGGTCTTTCGCCAGCTCTGATGCACAGGGTCTACATATCGGTGGGGCATCCGACACTGCTGTTTGGAGTCTTAGAACTTTCCCGGATGTCAAAACAACAACATTAATGGGACCCGAAGGCTGGAAAACGGCTCAGAACCATGCTCGATACCTTAACATATACATACACAGACGGCTGCAAGATGGAAGGAGGAGTTGGAGCGGGCATATATTGTACAGACCCTGAGACGAGGCTGTCGTATAAGCTACCAAGCAAATGCAGCATATTCCAGGCGGAAGTCTTTGCTATCAGGAAGGAGGCTGAGCATGCGCAGAGAATAGACCGCCCATGTGAGGCGGTAAATATGTTCATAGACAGTCAAGCGGCGGCTAGATCCGTGCTACTGACAGCAGTCAGTTTCAAAAATGCACTGGCGAGAAGGGACGGTCCTGATAGCACGACAATGTCAGTGCGGATCTATTGGGTTTCCAGCCACCAGAGCATCGATGGCAATGAGACCGCAGACGAACTTGCAAAGGAAAGAGTCGGACTGCTAAGCGATAGAGTAGAAAACGTCACCGTCTCCCTAAGAAAGCTTTAAAACGAATTAGGAGGCAAAAAACAGATGGAAGAGAAACTCCGCAACCTCCAAAATATCAAAAATCATGTGCAAAGAGTGTAATGATATCCCGGACAGATTGAAGACTGTTGATGGGAATTCTTACTGGTCACTGCCTGGCTGCAGCGCATGCAGTCAAGCTGTGCATCACCAACAACGGCAACTGCAAGAAATGTGATGAATCTGAGGCAGCGGAACCTTAAAGCATCTCACCTGTAAGTGCCCGGGAAGTGCGTCGTTGCTGGTAAGATTAAGATATGTAGGTGCCCCAGTACTGATATCACTACCAGACGCCTCCAAGAGGACGCCAGGTAAGTTCACCTGGCAAGTAGTTACTTGCCTGCGCAAAAACCACCGGCATCCTCAAGGGCTTCTAAACCGCGTAATATTCTCCGGGATGGTTGGCCACCAGGACGGCCGTCCGCTTTAACCTAACCTACGTATCATACCCCGTAATTTGTTTTCTGTTTTCTATTTCACCATAACCGCCAAGTATTGCGACAGCCAGATATCGTAGTATGCTATCCGGTTCCAAAATCAGACCCCTTGCCATCACTCTTTCCCCATTAAAAAATTAAACAGTTTTTGAGTTCTCAGTAAGTCGATGCAGATAGTTAAATAAGGGAAGTCGAGGTGCGAAAGTCGAAGTTTCCATTTATCATTTATAATTATTATAATTTATAATTTATTATTATTAATTTGTGAACTTTACCCAATTCAATAAACATTATTTGTAATAAATAATAATTTGTAATGCTATAACATTTATACTTAATGGAAAAATTTACAGAAATAGGTTTGGATACGAATGGGCAAAAAAGCGCTTTGCCGGATAGGTTGTTTGACACTATGGCATAGATGTGGGCGGTGAGGCGGATGAATGATGAGGCAGAGAATGTTTCTGGTTCAAGTAAATATCAAATGGCTAGTTTTTATGTTGGTTTAAGATTCACCCTACGCGATGTCCAAAACAGAATTAGGGGTTGGGTCAAGTTAAGGCAAGCGTTAACGGAAAAGTTCGATAAAAAACTATGCTCAGGTAATGAAATTTTAATTTCTTATGTTATGTAGGGCATACCAGATAGCAAGTTAAATAAGGCTGGGAGCCAAAACTGACAGGGAGTTAAAGAAGCAAATTCATTTTACGAAAATATAAAAGAAAGCGGAAATAGCAAGGAAATTGTTAAGAAACAGGTGTTAGGAAAAGAGTAACCACCAGAGAAAATGCTTTAAGTGCACTAATGAAGGACACATTGCTAAGGACTGCTGGGGGAGATAGTTTGCTATTATTGCAACCTGGAGGGACACATCTCTAAAAAGTGCACGCATAAGAAAAAACAATATCGTCGATAATTAATTAATGCTGGAAAGGAGTCAATTTATAGAAAGATAGAAGTTAAGTGTTTGACATCTGATCCAGTTCGGTACGGCATTTAAAGGAATGCAAGTCACGGAAATTATCAATAAAGTCTCCGTTCTTGACTTAATCGATTTATCTCACCTGGGAACAAGTCAGAAGCTGAAAGTAGAAAATCTCTTTGAAGATTACAAGACAGCAATGTGATTAGCGTCTCAAGCTTTTATAATATTCATAGTATTATCGTATTAGAAGATGATGTTCCAGTTCATCAATGATGATGAACTTATCAACCGAAAAACAAACTCTTGTTAGGAGAAATTTTTCATCTTTTCAAGTGAACGGACGTGTTTTTTTCTTGCGCTCTCGATTTGTGTCAAAGTTTGCACATAACCACCGGGGTTGACTCAAATCTTTTTTTTTTCTGTCAGCAACTTCCCAACTTGTGTATATAATTGGTTCTATTTCCCAATTTAGTTGTGCTGCTTAAGCTAGCTTCTGCATATTTTGCATTTCCTTTTTGTGCCTTCTTCGTTTTGCTTTTGTTTGCATCGTCGCAACAGCTAAACGTTATAGTTATCCACCTCCCACGCTCTTTCGCTGTCACTGTGCCGCTGCACTTCTTATTTTTGTAACTCAATTTTCCTCTCACGTACAAAAACAGTGGTAAGTCATAATAACGACACCTAATATATTTTGTGTCGATAAAAAACCTGCAAAAAGGCTATTTCTGCAGGGAACATTCGGCTGCTGTCGCACAGCCAGTCATGCACGCCAAGTCCATGAATGTTGCAGCTCGGACGGTGGACGATGTTGGCAAAAACATCGTCTTGTGCTACTTCTGAGAGGCCTGTCGCGATGTGGAAAGGGAAATGTTGTCTTTCATGCGGCAAGCCAATGGCGGCCGACGTAATTTAAGTTGTCTACGTGGCGAGACTTATAAACATTAAGACGAAGGTTCATACCCCAGTGGACCCACAAAAGATTGTGAGTATCGTTAAAATGATTTAGATGGAGATGTTTCCGGGGAACCACCCACTTGAGTTTTATGCCTTCCGCGAGGCACCTCCTAACATGGATAATGATTCATTTTCTCCCGCTTAAGGAAGAATTGAACCGAAGTCATTGCTGGACACTGTATTACTGCGGACGGAGCAAGCGGCAGTGCATTGACCTTGGTCCGTAATTATAAGAACTAAACTAAACGAAGGAAAGGAACTTCTATAATGCTTAGATATAGAACAATTATATGGTGATGAGAGAAGGAAAATCTTAAATGAGAAGAGAAAGGTTGAAGCTGAACACGAATGCAGCCGAATATGTTATATTAAGTAATAGAATTTATTCATTGGAAAATGAAAATTCGGGAAGTTAGATTACATAAAAATGTGGAAATTCAATTGAATTTCACCATGACCGCCAAGTATTACGTCAGCCAGAACTGATGGTATTGTTATCGCGTTCCCAAAACGCGTCTCTTTCCATCACAATTTGTCCTATTTAAAAATCAAACGCTTT